>NC_092158.1:64608891-64618891 GCF_045791955.1 Oncorhynchus clarkii lewisi | reverse complement strand
AGTTTTAACGTGCACGGACCTGATTCATATTGCTCAAATGGAGTTAGCTGAAAAAGGGCTTAGACAAAGGTTACAACATTTTTTATACATAGAATGATGTAGGTGGAGTCTTGTCGTGTCGCCTTCTGAATGGTCCCGAAGGGTTGGAGGCGGACCTGCTCCAGCCAGAGCAGGAGCCCCAATGGTGCACAGCAGAATCTTCTGTTCTGTGCACCCGACCAGTAGAGGGGGGATGGAGTGTGTGTGTTTATGCAAGAAGGTATTTGTGTGTCAGGGGATCGTGAGGTAGGGAGAACTGAGAGGGGCATTTTAAGGTTGGGGGTAGGGTGCTTCCTGTTTGGACAGGGGTGCGTGCAATGACTTGAGTCAAGCGGATAAGTTTGGCGCTGTATAATATATGAGCTATGTGTATGAATATATGTATATATGACAAATCCCCCTCTTCACATCTTTTAAGACGTGAAAACTAAAGCAGAAACGAGAAGGAGGATATGATGAAAACAAAAACCCCCTCTATTATGCAGCGAAACTAGGCAATAAGGTGGTGCTTCTAACCTTGTATGGAGTGCATTGTTGGTCTGTAGATGTAATTCTGCGTTTGGGACGGGAGTGATTCGAGTGAGTGATGTTAGAGACGGTGTCAGGGATAGGGGACTGGGTAAGTGTACGTGATGTGGTAGGGTGTGATAGTTGTTCTATTAACCATGTGAAAGTGCCCAGGGACACCTCAAATATCAGTAGGAATATCACAAACAAAGGCCCAGATATTCCTAGCCTTGCCTAGGGAGAGAGAAATATCCCTCTAACTGGGCGAGGTTCCTTTGTCAGGGGAGATGGAGTTTGATACTCCATCACCTGAGTCAGGAGTGTCTTAATTTGGTATCGAATTAGGCTGCTCAAATCAGCTCAGACTTCAGTCAGTGTTCTGGAAGGAGTTGGGGCTGGTGGTGCCAAGGTGCGCCTGATTTACCTTTGACCTGGACTGAGTGTGAAGTAACCTCCTTCACTTCGTACGGTCCAGTCCACCTGGGTTCCAGCCACTTTCTCTTGTGGACTTTAACCCTCACCCAGTCTCCAACTTTTACCTTCAGTGGTGGCGTGTCCCCCGGCAGCTCCCCCTCCTGGACCTTGTGAACCTGGGTAGAGAGTGCTGCAGAGAAGAACCGTCAGTTTTTTCACATAATCATACATTACAATTTGTTGTACATCAAGAGCGGGCATATGACCTCCCTCCCTTGGTGGACCAGGCATGACTCTTCCAGTCATTATCTCATGAGGAGAGAGATGGGTGCCTGCTCCTGGTGAGGCTCTCATAGCCATCAGTGCCAGAGGCAGGACTTCAACCCATGTCAACTTCGAACCTGCACACACTTTAGCTATCTTAGCTTTCAACTTTTGGTTTGACGTTCCACCAGACCTTGAGATTGGGGCCTATACACAGATCCAAATCTGTGGGTTATGCCAAATCTTTCTTCCACCTGTCTTAGGTGTTTGTTACTGAAATGTGAGCCACTGTCAATATACCTGGGTATTAGTTTGGTTTGTAGCCACTTGATGACTGACTTGGCATCCTCTTTTGCTGTTGGCATTGCCTCAACCCATTTGGAGAACCTATCAACCATGACTAAAAGATAGCGTATCCCTTTGGTTACATTGTCTACACCGATATCTGTGTAATCTATGCTAATGTCCTGAAAACATGCATTAGGTACTGGGTATGAGCCCATTGGTGTTTGATATGGTTTCTTTGAGTTGTGGCTGCCACAAATGTTGCATTCGTCACAAAATAAGTCAGTCATTACGTCGCAAAATAAGTCAGTCATTACTTTAATTTGAGGGTGCCACCAGATGTGCGAGACCTTTTGAAGGGTCTTTAGTTCCACCAGTCCTTTGTTCTTTCTTCTTTCTTCTTTCTGCTTCCTCCCCCTCTTGTTTCTGGAAAAGGACGGATGAGGTGAATTAGTCTTTTACAGAAACATCCAACCGCAGATAGATCTGTTGTCAGTTGTGCAAAACCTGTTGATGATCCGGGTGGGAGGAGGTTCATTGGTTTGGGTAAAAATGTTTTTTTTTCTTCTTTTTTTTCAGTAAGTTGGCTCCCTTCTCCTGCAGCGGGTGGGGGACATCTTCATTGCCAGGGCATAGCGTTCCCTGCCATATCTTGCTGTTGCTGCATGTGGCTGGATCCTGGGTGGTTGTATTCCGGCTGTTCCTGCTGCATATAGCTAGGTTCTGGTGGGCTGTAGTGTAGAGGTGGGGGTCCTCCTCTTCCTCTCCCTGGTGCTCCTCCACGTCCTGATAGTGAAGGAGGACAGAGTGGCATAGTTCCCTTCAGTAGGGTAAGATCTGCGCAGTTCATCCCATAAAATGGTCCTGAAACGATCTAGGGGCAGGGTGGGTGGCTGGTCTCTGAGGTCGGCTGCTGTCATGCTGCCGTTCATGGTCCCATGGTTGGTGGCTCTGGCTAGTAGTGCTTTCACGTCTCCTAGGCAGAGATCCAGACCGGAGGTCAGAGTCTGCAGCTGGTGTAGCCATGCGGAGGCTCCTCCATGTAGGCTGGGCATCTGTTCCATCAGTTTGGTCAGGTCAGTCATTTTCCAGGGTTGGTACTCTACGTAGCGTGGATCAGCTGCTGGGCGTAGGGGATACATGCTGGCTCCACCCCGTTCCAGGTCCCAGTCTTCTCTGGTGGTCACTCCTTTAGATCTTAGTCCAGCCACCCTGGCAGACTTCCGGGTGGCGGTCGCCCCCTGTGTTTCGGTCATGTCAGTCACCTTTCCCTTCATCATGCCTTCGATGTGGTACTCACCCATCCCTCTGCCTTCATTATTCATCAGGCCCTTCGCTTGGGCTATTGATTCACTTAATTCTCTCCTTAAGTGTTGTATTTCACAGTCTATTTCTGAACTGGTGGGTGTCTTTCTGTTGCTGTCCTGTTCTGTTGCCTGACTCTCGTGGCTGAGGTAGGAAACACCCACCTGTAGCTCCAGAGCCTACAGAGCCTCCTAGATCTATCAGGAGGGAACCGGCAGAGTTTCCGGGGAAGGCTCCTTCCTTGCATTGGTGTTCTCGCTTCTGGGAGGTGTTCCCTGGATGTGGAGTGCTGGTGGTGGGGAGTGGCTCTCACTCTATCTGCCCTCCTGTTATTCCGAAGCTCATAGCCCCATTGAGCTGGCCTGCCTGTATGCTTTGGACTGGGGCCTGTATTGCGGGAGGTGCCCTGGTGAGGAAAGGGTTGTTACCGTGGAATGGGTTGTGTGACGGGCTCCGGTGATTTTGTCCCTTTGAGTATGGCGGGGGCTGAACTGCCTCCATTGACATTTTTGGGTATAGTGAGGGAGAAGCGGCCTCAGGGGGAGCCGTGGGCAAGATCGCAGGCGGGGCTTTAACATCCCCCGACGCCACAGTAGCCACGCACATCATGTCTGGTTTGTTTTTTGGGCTGCACCCTCCTACACTCCTCTATAGCCCATGTCCCTACCTTCAACTCTGCTTCTGCCCGTTCTTTCTCTCTTGTCCGTTTCTTTTGGAACAAATGAGCTTTGTTCCTCTCTGTCTCACTTGCCGTTGCTTTCCCTACGTCTTCCTGTAGCTCTCTCTGCATAGCTTTGAGCCGCTCCTCAACAGGAGGGGCTCCGCTAAGGTAACCTGCCTGGGTCCATTTTAATTTTATTCCCTCCCATACCGACTTTATTTTGTTATACTGTTCTTTCCCTCCAGCTCTATCCATCATGCTCTGATCTAAAAAGTCATTGAATTTGAGTTTGGGCGTGGTGGCTGCAGACATTTTATCTAGTTCGTCTGATAATGTGTATAATGCGTTATTTAGGTATATTCAATCTATGTGGTGTTTATTTCTATCGTTGTATGCTTAGCCCGTCCCTGGTCGAAACCAGGGACGTACTCGCGGTGTCGGCACAAACTTATCTCTTCCACCCCCACCCTCGCATACAAAGGGGGTTATCAGTATGTGACGCCCAACCACGTGTGTGTTTCTCCGGTATTTTATTTGAATTTGTTCAACGATTTATTTAGGTATTTTCTAGAAATGATTCAGTGATTTCCTTTTGGAACAATATACTAGTGAAATCAAGCGATCCTATAACAACAAGCATTTCTCTACTGCTGGCCATGCTTTCCACCTGGCTACTCCTACCCCTGTCAACAGCACTGCACCCCCAACAGCAACTCGCCCAAGCCTTCCCCATTTCTCCTTCTCCCAAATCCATTCAGCTGATGTTCTGAAAGAGCTGCAAAATCTGGACTCCTACAAATCAGCCGGGCTAGACAATTTGGACCCTTTCTTTCTAAAATTATCTGCCGAAATTGTTGCCACCCCTATTACTAGCCTGTTCAACCTCTCTTTCGTGTCGTCTGAGATTCCCAAAGATTGGAAAGCAGCTGCGGTCATCCCCCTCTTCAAAGGGGGGGACACTCTTGACCCAAACTGCTACAGACCTATATCTATCCTACCATGCCTTTCTAAGGTCTTCGAAAGCCAAGTCAACAAACAGATTGCCTCCAATACCCTACTCAACAAATTAGATGCAGTCTATCACAGTGCAATCCGTTTTGTCACCAAAGCCCCATATACTACCCACCATTGCGACCTGTACGCTCTCGTTGGCTGGCCCTCGCTTCATACTCGTCGCCAAACCCACTGGCTCCATGTCATCTACAAGACCCTGCTAGGTAAAGTCCCCCCTTATCTCAGCTCGCTGGTCACCATTGCATCTCCCACCTGTAGCACACGCTCCAGCAGGTATATCTCTCTAGTCACCCCCAAAACCAATTCTTTCTTTGGCCGCCTCTCTTTCCAGTTCTCTGCTGCCAATGACTGGAACGAACTACAAAAATCTCTGAAACTGGAAACACTTATCTCCCTCACTAGCTTTAAGCACCAACTGTCAGAGCAGCTCACAGATTACTGCACCTGTACATAGCCCACCTATAATTTAGCCCAAACAACTACCTCTTTCCCAACTGTATTTAATTTATTTATTTATTTTGCTCCTTTGCACCCCATTATTTTTATTTCTACTTTGCACATTCTTCCATTGCAAAACTACCATTCCAGTGTTTTACTTGCTATATTGTATTTACCTTGCCACCATGGCCTTTTTTGCCTTTACCTCCCTTCTCACCTCATTTGCTCACATTGTATATAGACTTGTTTATACTGTATTATTGACTGTATGTTTGTTTTACTCCATGTGTAACTCTGTGTCGTTGTATCTGTCGAACCGCTTTGCTTTATCTTGGCCAGGTCGCAATTGTAAATGAGAACTTGTTCTCAACTTGCCTACCTGGTTAAATAAAGGTAAAATAAATAAAAAATAAATAAATAAATTGTCAGAATAATTTTATCACTTTGGGAACCGATATTTTTTATTCGGATTTGTTCAGTGAATTATTTAAATATTTTCCAAAAATAATTCAGCAATCACCTTTTGGAACAATATATTAGTTAATTCAAACGGTTCTATAACAATTGTCAGAATAATTCTATCTCTTGGGGAATACCGACAGCAGAAAGAGGGAAAAATAACAACCAGTCAGCATTCAGCACGGCGGCTGGGTTAACTCACAGCTCGGCGACTGGTAAGAACAGTATTCAGCTCACTGTCCGTCAATATTACACCGTTTATCTATTCACAGTATGGCAATCATTCCCCAACAAATGTTTTGTCTGAATTGGGCACAACAAATTCGCGGAACGTGAAATCTGGTTATATTAATTATAGTTTGATGTGCAATGATCACCTCATTCCCGATCTCTGTCTTGTGGAACGCCAAATTTACATGTACTATATCTATTCGACTACACCTCTAACATAACCAATTAAACAGTTTACAACTTATTTAATAGGATCTTTTACATGCAGATTCAGTCGATCTATTAATTAACTACACCTCTAACACAACCAATTAAACAATATACCACTTATTTAATAGGATCTTTTACATGCAGATTCAGTTAATTATCTGTTAACTACACCTCTAACATAACCAATTAAACAGTATACCACTTATTCAATAGGATATTTTACATGCAGATTCAGTTAACCAGTCTCTATTTACGCAAGATATCTTTTAACCATGCCTTGATTTCTTAAAAGCAATTTAACAGCAATTCAAATAAATACCAAATTTGGTTGTAGGCTAAGATACAATATGCAGATTTTGATTTAACAGGCTCTGCTTACCTTTTATGTCGAGCGCTCTGATCAGTCTCCTGAGGCAAGTTGAATGGCCGATTACTCCTAGCGAGAGGTCACCCTTCCATTTGGTTTGCACCCAATGATTTGTCTTCTCTCACATCAACTTGTCCTAGATTGAATTCAGATGTTTAAACCATCCTCTGCTACCTCTGTTGATGATTAACTTACAGGAGAGTGAGACCAAATCATGGACGCTGGACAGAGTGGATTTCAGTTGTAACAAAAAGGCAGTTTATTGAGTCAAAAGATATCTTGTCCTGCAGTTTTAACGTGCACGGACCTGATTCATATAGCTCAAATGGAGTTAGCTGAAAAAGGGCTTAGACAAAGGTTACAACAGTTTTTATACATAGAATGATGTAGGTGGAGTCTTGTCGTGTCGCCTTCTGAATGGTCCCGAAGGGTTGGAGGCGGACCTGCTCCAGCCAGAGCAGGAGCCCCAATGGTGCACAGCAGAATCTTCTGCTCTGGGCACCCGACCAGTAGAGGGGGAAATGGAGTGTGTGTGTTTATGCAAGAAGGTATTTGTGTGTCAGGGGATCGTGAGGTAGGGAGAACTGAGAGGGGCAGTTTAAGGTTGGGGGTAGGGTGCTTCCTGTTTGGACAGGGGTGCGTGCAATGACTTGAGTCAAGCGGATAAGTTTGGCGCTGTATAATATATGAGCTATGTGTATGAAAATATGTATATATGACACATGGAAGATCAATTCTGAGCACTTGAATCAAAGGACATGTCCAAGCATTATCCATATCAAGTCCCTAATGACATGTTACAAATAAAGACTGGATGGTCAAAGCGCTGCTCGCAGGGTTCAAACTTGCACTGGGCAACCCCAATGGATTTTGAGTCCAACGATTTAACCATTCTGCAATCACAGCTTTCTGAGTTACCTCACACAAGGACAAAAGTATCCAAATTCAACTGCCTAGTTGAATTTATTTTTCAAGCAAAGTTTTAAAAAAGCAATTTTCTAAGCACTTCAATCGTGGGACGAGCACATAAAGTAAGGACAATTTAAATTCAAAGGAGATAGACCCAATTATTAAAGGTCGACTTTATCATCGCCCAGTAAGCAGAGTTGAAAACTGTACAGGGAGAATACATTGGACTTCAATTACAATGCTTAAACCACTTAGCCATCACAGGAATCTAAGGAAATTGATGAGGAGAAAGCAGAAGTGGGCTATATGCTTCAAGCAAGTTAAGAACATGTGTGGGGAGACCCCATTGAAATTCAGGTCCAAAGTCTAAAGAACTCGGCCATTGCAGCTGTTGGAATGCAAGTAAAGGGATTGGGATTTGGAAACAGACATCATTGGTGAAAAATTGTAAACTTGATGGCACAATATTTTGCTCTTATTGCGCCAAGTAACCTCGGTCCTTTCCAAAGCTGTGAAGGTTGGAAGTTTAATGTACAAGTCAAAAAACTATGTGCAGAGAAAGTACAAGTGGACTATTCACTGAGAATAAGATTTTAAAAAGAGCAGAGAGACCCCATGGGGTTTCAAGTCTGAGGACATACCCACCTGGCTCTCAGAATTTCCATAATAAATCTAATACTGTACTGAAGAGACTATTTTAACTGTTTGCCAATGCAGATATACTCTGAGCACCTGAATCAAAGAACAAGTCCATGCATTAAGCAAACATTATCCATATCAAGTCTCCAATGACATGCTGCAAATAAAGACTGGTTTGTCAAAGCGCTGTGAGCAGGGTTCGAATCTGCGCGGGGAGACCCCATTGGATTTCAAGTCCAACGCCTTAATCACTCGGCCATCGCAGCTTGCTATGTTAAATACCAGGCCTTAACCAGTCGGCCATCACAGCCTGCTACATTAAAAACCAGAACTTAACCAGTCTGATATCTGTACAATTCTGTACATTTTACTTCTGTAAAGACTAGACCTTCTACTGAAGAACCTGTTTGTCAAGGAATTATATTCTGACCTCGGCGATGGCCGAGTGGTTAAGGCGTTGGACTTGAAATCCAATGGGGTCTCCAAGCGCAGATTTGAACCCTGCTCACAGTAATCTGTACATTTTACTTCTGTAAAGACTAGACCTTCTACTGAAGAGCCTGTTTGAACTGTTTGTCAAGGAAAACATATTCTGAGCACTTGAATGAAAGGACAAGTCCATGCATTATGCACACATCATCCATATGTGTGTCAAGTCTCCAATGACATGTTGCAAATAAAGACTGGTTTGTCAAAGCGCTGTGAGCAGGGTTCTAACCTGCGCGGGGAGACCCCATTGGATTTCAAGTCCAACGCCTTAACCACTCGGCCATCACAGCCTGCTACATTAAAAACCAGAACTTAACCAGTCGGCTATCTGATTCTGTACATTTTACTTCTGTAAAGACTAGACTTTCTACTGAAAAGCCTATTTGAACTGTTTGTCAAGGGAAAATTATTCTGAGCTCTTGAATGAAAGGACAAGTCCATGCATTAAGCACATTATCCATATCATGTCTCCAATGATATGTTGCAAATAAAGACTGGTTTGTCAAAGCGCTGTGAGCAGGGTTCAAACCTACGCGGGAGACCCCATTGGATTTCGAGTCCAACGCCTTAACCTCTCGGCCATCACAGCTTCTCCTGTTACCTACAGACCAGACCAGTCTGCTATCTCGTTCTGTCCATTTTACCTCTAAAGTGACCAGATTAACGCCATTGAAGAGCCTACTTGAAACGTTTGTCATGGAAGATCAATTCTGAGCACTTGAATCAAAGGACATGTCCAAGCATTATCCATATCAAGTCCCCAATGACATGTTACAAATAAAGACTGGATTGTTCAAACCGGTGCTCGCAGGGTTCAATCCAACATTTTTTTTTCAAGCAAAGTTTAAAAAAAGCAATTTTCTAAGCACATAAAGCAAGGACAAGTAAGGACAATTTAAATTCAAAGGAGATAGACCCAATTATTAAAGGTCGACTTTATCATCGCCCAGTAAGCAGAGTTGAAAACTGTACAGGGAGAATACATTGGACTTCAATTACAATGCTTAAACCACTTAGCCATCACAGGAATCTAAGGAAATTGATGAGGAGAAAGCAGAAGTGGGCTATATGCTTCAAGCAAGTTAAGAACATGGGTGGGGAGACCCCATTGAAATTCAGGTCCAAAGTCTAAAGAACTCGGCCATTGCAGCTGTTGGAATGCAAGTAAAGGGATTGGGATTTGGAAACAGACATCATTGGTGAAAAATGGTAAACTTGATGGCACAACATTTTGCTCTTATTGCGCCAATTAACCTCGGTCCTTTCCAAAGCTGTGAAGGTTGGAAGTTTAATGTGCAAGTCAAAAAACTATGTGCAGAGAAAGTACAAGTGGACTATTCACTGAGAATAAGATTTAAAAAAGAGCAGAGAGACCCCATGGGGTTTCAAGTCTGAGGACATACCGACCTGTCTCTCAGAATTTCCATCATAAATCTAATACAAACAACAGTCTCTGTACTGAAGAGACTATTTTAACTGTTTAACAATGCAGATATACTCTGAGCACCTGAATCAAAGAACAAGTCCATGCATTAAGCAAACATTATCCATATCAAGTCTCCAATGACATGTTGCAAATAAAGACTGGTTTGTCAAAGCGCTGTGAGCAGGGTTCTAATCTGCACGGGGAGACCCCATTGGATTTCAAGTCCAACGCCATAACCACTCGGCCATCACAGCCTGCTACATTAAAAACCAGAACTTAACCAGTCGGCTATCTGATTCTGTACATTTTACTTCTGTAAAGACTAGACTTTCTACTGAAAAGC